>NC_138768.1:705659839-705682339 GCF_965119305.1 Pelophylax lessonae | reverse complement strand
GTTTTTGCCATTTTCTATGGGCGAGACAGCGGATTTGCAAGCGGTATTCAAAAAAAAATTGACCCAAAATCGCGCTGGCGAAATTTTTTGAGCCAATTTGGCGTTGCGCATGCGCACATTCGCGAGTTCGCAGCTCGCGGCTGGAGGAGCTGTTTAACCTTTCCACACTTTCGCAGATATCTCTCTTTCTAAGTCAGTTTTTGAGATTTTTTAAACGCAAGTCATCTCCAAATTGACTTCCACACCTTCCACAGTGATTTGGGATTTTTGGGGGTACAGGGGAAAATTTGGCTAAACTTTAGTCGAGCTTTTAGCTGGCGTGGTTTTAAGTCACGCTCTGACCATATTGCATCTTAATGAATCTCACACTAGGCGCTATTTTCCGCCCGCCGTTCTTTGAATGCCAATTTCAGACTTAAATAATCGCCGCTTCGCAAAATCACGCCGAAACGCCAATTCGCCGTACTATGAATCAGGCCCACAGTATTTGCGCAGCGGTCTTTCAAATGTAATTTTTTTGGAAGAAATACACTTTCCTCTCACTCCAAAATAAAAAAAAAAAAGAAGTAGCAGCAGCAGCTAGCACCCGAGTAGCAGCAGGCGTGCGACCGACATAGGGCTACGTCGGTTCGCGCAGGAGGGGCCGTCTGCCACAGTATATCTGAGGGGGCGGTCCGGAACAGGTTAAAGTAGAACTATAGGAACAACTTTTTTTTTTTCATTTTGGATAAAGTATGGGAGGGTTAAAATCTCTGCCAGTTTTCATTGTGTCATCTGTGTCCCATAGGGGATATTTACCTTCACTTCCAGTCCCATTGCCAAAACAGGTAGTGAGAGGAACTTTTACCGCTTTCCGACCAGCCACCATACTTTTACTGCGGCAGGTCGGCTCTCTTGCGTGAAACACCGTACCTGTACGTCGTTTCGTGTAATAGCCAGTGGGGGAGCCAATCAGCGGGTCAGGTGGACGCAATGTCTGCCGACCACCCGTGATCGCTCGCCATAGAGACAGAATGGCGGCCTGCTATGCAGGAACACAGTTCTCAGTGTTCATCTGATGAGTCAATCCCCCACACAGTTAGAAATCACCCCTAGGGACACACTTAACCCTTTGATCGTCCCTGGTGTTAACCGCTTTCCTGCTAGGGTCATTAGTACAATAGCAGTGCATATTGTTAGCACAGATTACTGTAGTAATGTCACTGGTCCCCTCAAAAGTGTCAAAAGTGTCAGTTAGGTGTCCGATCTGTCCGCTGCAATATCACAGTCCCGCTAAAAATCACTGATCGCCGCCTTTACTAGTAAAAAAAATAAATAGATAAATAAAAATTTCTTTAATCTACTCCCTAGTTTGTAGACACTTTAACTTTTGTGAAAACCAAACAATATACACTTACTGGGATTTTTTTTTACCAAAAATATGTGGCAGAATACATATTGGCCTAAAATTATGAAAAGTTTGATTTTTAAATTTTTTTTATTGGCTCTGTTTTATAGCAGAAATTAAAAAGTATTGTTTTTTTTGTTTTTTTCAGAATTGTCGCTTTTTTTTTGTTCATAGCGCAAAAAATAAAAACCGCAGAGGTGATCAAATACTACCAAAGCTTTATTTGTGGGGAAAAAGGACATCAATTACATTTGGGTACAACTTCGCACGAGCGCGCAATTGTCAGTTAAGGTAATGTAGTGCCGTATCGCAAAAAATGGCCTGGTCATTAAGGGGGTAAAACCTTCCGGTCGAGAGGTGGTTACGGAATTATATAAATTTAAACTCATTAAATAGATTGTGATTTTTTTTTTATTCCATTGTTCTATTTCTATTCATCTTTTACTAGTACGGAAGCCAAAATACAGGTTTGCCTGTGAAAAAGGAATACATATCTTTTTTAGAACCTTTCATTGTGAGACACACAATATAACATTCTTAAAATGTTTTTTAGACACACAACAACTAAGATATAGTTAAAGAAGTCATACTGGTGTTTTATCTGTAGTTTCCAGGGAAAAGAGCTGGAGAGATTTGTGTAGTACAGGGAAACTATTTCATATAACCTTGGAAATTACCATTCAACTCTCTGAGGTAAAAAGACCTGCCACGAGCAGCTAGTGAATCATTCTTTAACTCAAGCTATGTTGAAATTGGCGCAGCTATTGTTTTATGGTCCATGTATCTCCATATTAACCTTCATCATGGGGGTTAAGGCAAAAGTGTTGGATGAAATGCACTCATACTACAAAATGTTAAAAAAATGAACATCCTGCAAGCTATGAACAAAACAGTACTGTATGATGGTAATTTTTAAACTCATGAAAAATGTTATACCTACTTGGAAGATAATAGTTCGCCATAAAGGCAAGTGGCAATTTTATTCTACAATAAAAAGTTGCTCAACAAATAAAGGTTACACACACAAACAAATGCATTAGTGCTAACAGAGCACTAATACACGTGCATTAAGGTCGTTCCTGGTGCTGGAAAGGCACTCCTTCATGTGATTGTATATTTTTACATTAATTTATTTTTTTAACCACTTGACCTTTGGAAGATTTATCCCCTTTCCTGACCAGGCCATTTTTTGCAATATGGCACTGCGTTACTTTAACTGACAATTGTGCAGTCATGCAAATGTATGTCATTTTTTTTCCCAAATAGAGCTTTCTTATAGTGTTTTTTTATCACCACAGCATTTTTATTTTTTGCACTATAAACAAAAAAAGACAGACAGTTTTGAAAAAAAACAAAACAATTTTTTTTTACTTTTTGCTATAAAACACATACAATAATTTTTTTAAAAAAAAATCAAATTTCTTCATAAGTTTAGGTCAATATATATTCTGCTACATGTTTTTGGTAAAAAATTCCCAAAACTGTATATAGATTTGTTTATGCGAACGTTATAGCGTCTACAAACTATGGTATGTATATATGGATTTTTTTATTTTAGTAATGGCGCAATCAGCGACTTAACGCTGGACTGCGTTATTGCAGCAGACAATCAGAGACTAACTGATAGTGTTGAGCGAACACGGACTGTATTATTCGTGTTCGTACCGAATAATTGGATTTTTTGTACCCGAACACGGACACGGACACTTTACTGTATGTTCGGGTAAAAATCCGTGTTCGGTCGTTTTATTTCCGGGTTTTGCATGCTTTGGCGCTCTTTTCATGGCGGGCTTTCAACAGCCAATCAACAATCGTTTAACTGGTGTGCCTTAAGCCATCCCAGCCATGCCTGCAAATGTCTCAGTAGCTGTGATTGGCCGTCTGAAGCATGTGACCAAGTCTTTATAAGTTCGAGGCAGCCGCAGCGGCGTCATTATGCTGCTTAGATTCAGGGACAGAGCACACATCAACGTGCTGGCTGCTGATTAGGGAAAGATAGGCAGGAAAAAACCATTTGTGTCCGGATAGAATTGAGGGACAGGTCGGAGTGTTTAGGCAGGGCGAGTTGTAGGCATTTTAGGGATAGAGTCTGCTGAATTATATAGGGTCAGTGTCTTCTACAAACTACAATCGATATTGCTGTGTGGGGGGTGGGGTCTGCACTCAATCCTGATCTACGATCTCTTCTCAATCCTGTTAGGGACAGAGTCTGCTGAATTTTAGGGAAACTGTGTTCTACAAACTACAATCGATATTGCTGTGTGGTGTGGGATTGGAGATAGGCAGGTGTCAGTGATCCACATCCATTTTTCTGTGTGTGAGCTGCAGTGAACACAATCTTTTTGGGCTGCAGTGAACACAATCTTTTTGGGCTGCAGTGAACACAATCTTTTTGGGCTGCAGTGAACACAATCTTTTTGGGCTGCAGTGAACACAATCTTTTTGGGGTGCAGTGAACAAAATCTTTTTGGGGTGCAGTGAACACAATCCTTTTTGGTGTGCAGTGAACACAATCTTTGTGGGGTGCAGTGAACAAAATCCTTTGTGGGGTGCAGTGAACACAATCTTTTTGGGGTGCAGTGAACAAAATCCTTTTTGGGGTGCAGTGAACAACATCCTTTTTGGGGTGCAGTGAACACAATCTTTTTGGGGTGCAGTGAACAAAATCCTTTGTGGGGTGCAGTGAACACAATCTTTTTGGGGTGCAGTGAACACAATCTTTTTGGGGTGGAGTGAACAACATCCTTTTTGGGGTGCAGTGAACAAAATCCTTTTTGGGGTGCAGTGAACAAAATCATTTTTGGGGTGCAGTGAACACAATCTTTTTGGGGTGCAGTGAACACAATCTTTGTGGGGTGCAGTGAACACAATCTTTTTGGGGTGGAGTGAACAACATCCTTTTTGGGGTGCAGTGAACAACATCCTTTTTGGGGTGCAGTGAACACAATCTTTTTGGGGTGCAGTGAACAGAATCTTTGTGGGGTACAGTGAACAGAATCTTTGTGGGGTGCAGTGAACACAATCTTTGGGGGGTACAGTGAACACAATCTTTGTGAGGTGCAGTGAACACAATCTTTGTGGGGTGCAGTGAACACAATCATTGTGGGGTGCAGTGAACTCAATCTTTGTGGGGTACAGTGAACACAATCTCATACTGAAGGTTTGAGGGTGCTGCCTGTTCCATACTCCCCCTACTCCTCATCTAGCCTTTTAGGGGTACAAACAATAGTAATTGGGGCCTAGTGTGGTTGTGTACGTGTGATATACATACACTTTTTTGGGATCATATTTTCTATTCCGCTATTTAATCAAAAACCTTTGGGGATCAGTTAAATTGGGGGATAGTCTGTGTTGGAACGTGTGAGAGAGATCCACCTTTCCAAGTTGTTGGGGTTCATCTCATACTTCTGAAGGTTTGAGGGTGCTGCCTGTTCCATACTCCCCCTACTCCTAGCCTTTTAGGGGTACAAACAATAGTAATTGGGGCCTAGTGTGGTTGTGTACGTGTGATATACATACACTTTTTTGGGATCATATTTTCTATTCCGCTATTTAATCAAAAACCTTTGGGGATCAGTTAAATTGGGGGATAGTCTGTGTTGGTACGTGTGAGAGAGATCCACCTTTCCAAGTTGTTGGGGTTCATCTCATACTTCTGAAGGTTTGAGGGTGCTGCCTGTTCCATACTCCCCCTACTCCTAGCCTTTTAGGGGTACAAACAATAGTAATTGGGGCCTAGTGTGGTTGTGTACGTGTGATATACATACACTTTTTTGGGATCATATTTTCTATTCCGCTATTTAATCAAAAACCTTTGGGGATCAGTTAAATTGGGGGATAGTCTGTGTTGGTACGTGTGAGAGAGATCCACCTTTCCAAGTTGTTGGGGTTCATCTCATACTTCTGAAGGTTTGAGGGTGCTGCCTGTTCCATACTCCCCCTACTCCTAGCCTTTTAGGGGTACAAACAATAGTAATTGGGGCCTAGTGTGGTTGTGTACGTGTGATATACATACACTTTTTTGGGATCATATTTTCTATTCCGCTATTTAATCAAAAACCTTTGGGGATCAGTTAAATTGGGGGATAGTCTGTGTTGGTACGTGTGAGAGAGATCCACCTTTCCAAGTTGTTGGGGTTCATCTCATACTTCTGAAGGTTTGAGGGTGCTGCCTGTTCCATACTCCCCCTACTCCTAGCCTTTTAGGGGTACAAACAATAGTAATTGGGGCCTAGTGTGGTTGTGTACGTGTGATATACATACACTTTTTTGGGATCATATTTTCTATTCCGCTATTTAATCAAAAACCTTTGGGGATCAGTTAAATTGGGGGATAGTCTGTGTTGGTACGTGTGAGAGAGATCCACCTTTCCAAGTTGTTGAGGTTCATCTCATACTTCTGAAGGTTTGAGGGTGCTGCCTGTTCCATACTCCCCCTACTCCTAGCCTTTTAGGGGTACAAACAATAGTAATTGGGGCCTAGTGTGGTTGTGTACGTGTGATATACATACACTTTTTTGGGATCATATTTTCTATTCCGCTATTTAATCAAAAACCTTTGGGGATAAGTTAAATTGGGGGATAGTCTGTGTTGGTACGTGTGAGAGAGATCCACCTTTCCAAGTTGTTGGGGTTCATCTCATACTTCTGAAGGTTTGAGGGTGCTGCCTGTTCCATACTCCCCCTACTCCTAGCCTTTTAGGGGTACAAACAATAGTAATTGGGGCCTAGTGTGGTTGTGTACGTGTGATATACATACACTTTTTTGGGATCATATTTTCTATTCCGCTATTTAATCAAAAACCTTTGGGGATCAGTTAAATTGGGGGATAGTCTGTGTTGGTACGTGTGAGAGAGATCCACCTTTCCAAGTTGTTGGGGTTCATCTCATACTTCTGAAGGTTTGAGGGTGCTGCCTGTTCCATACTCCCCCTACTCCTAGCCTTTTAGGGGTACAAACAATAGTAATTGGGGCCTAGTGTGGTTGTGTACGTGTGATATACATACACTTTTTTGGGATCATATTTTCTATTCCGCTATTTAATCAAAAACCTTTGGGGATCAGTTAAATTGGGGGATAGTCTGTGTTGGTACGTGTGAGAGAGATCCACCTTTCCAAGTTGTTGGGGTTCATCTCATACTTCTGAAGGTTTGAGGGTGCTGCCTGTTCCATACTCCCCCTACTCCTAGCCTTTTAGGGGTACAAACAATAGTAATTGGGGCCTAGTGTGGTTGTGTACGTGTGATATACATACACTTTTTTGGGATCATATTTTCTATTCCGCTATTTAATCAAAAACCTTTGGGGATCAGTTAAATTGGGGGATAGTCTGTGTTGGTACGTGTGAGAGAGATCCACCTTTCCAAGTTGTTGGGGTTCATCTCATACTTCTGAAGGTTTGAGGGTGCTGCCTGTTCCATACTCCCCCTACTCCTAGCCTTTTAGGGGTACAAACAATAGTAATTGGGGCCTAGTGTGGTTGTGTACGTGTGATATACATACACTTTTTTGGGATCATATTTTCTATTCCGCTATTTAATCAAAAACCTTTGGGGATCAGTTAAATTGGGGGATAGTCTGTGTTGGTACGTGTGAGAGAGATCCACCTTTCCAAGTTGTTGGGGTTCATCTCATACTTCTGAAGGTTTGAGGGTGCTGCCTGTTCCATACTCCCCCTACTCCTAGCCTTTTAGGGGTACAAACAATAGTAATTGGGGCCTAGTGTGGTTGTGTACGTGTGATATACATACACTTTTTTGGGATCATATTTTCTATTCCGCTATTTAATCAAAAACCTTTGGGGATCAGTTAAATTGGGGGATAGTCTGTGTTGGTACGTGTGAGAGAGATCCACCTTTCCAAGTTGTTGGGGTTCATCTCATACTTCTGAAGGTTTGAGGGTGCTGCCTGTTCCATACTCCCCCTACTCCTAGCCTTTTAGGGGTACAAACAATAGTAATTGGGGCCTAGTGTGGTTGTGTACGTGTGATATACATACACTTTTTTGGGATCATATTTTCTATTCCGCTATTTAATCAAAAACCTTTGGGGATCAGTTAAATTGGGGGATAGTCTGTGTTGGTACGTGTGAGAGAGATCCACCTTTCCAAGTTGTTGAGGTTCATCTCATACTTCTGAAGGTTTGAGGGTGCTGCCTGTTCCATACTCCCCCTACTCCTAGCCTTTTAGGGGTACAAACAATAGTAATTGGGGCCTAGTGTGGTTGTGTACGTGTGATATACATACACTTTTTTGGGATCATATTTTCTATTCCGCTATTTAATCAAAAACCTTTGGGGATCAGTTAAATTGGGGGATAGTCTGTGTTGGTACGTGTGAGAGAGATCCACCTTTCCAAGTTGTTGGGGTTCATCTCATACTTCTGAAGGTTTGAGGGTGCTGCCTGTTCCATACTCCCCCTACTCCTAGCCTTTTAGGGGTACAAACAATAGTAATTGGGGCCTAGTGTGGTTGTGTACGTGTGATATACATACACTTTTTTGGGATCATATTTTCTATTCCGCTATTTAATCAAAAACCTTTGGGGATCAGTTAAATTGGGGGATAGTCTGTGTTGGTACGTGTGAGAGAGATCCACCTTTCCAAGTTGTTGGGGTTCATCTCATACTTCTGAAGGTTTGAGGGTGCTGCCTGTTCCATACTCCCCCTACTCCTAGCCTTTTAGGGGTACAAACAATAGTAATTGGGGCCTAGTGTGGTTGTGTACGTGTGATATACATACACTTTTTTGGGATCATATTTTCTATTCCGCTATTTAATCAAAAACCTTTGGGGATCAGTTAAATTGGGGGATAGTCTGTGTTGGTACGTGTGAGAGAGATCCACCTTTCCAAGTTGTTGAGGTTCATCTCATACTTCTGAAGGTTTGAGGGTGCTGCCTGTTCCATACTCCCCCTACTCCTAGCCTTTTAGGGGTACAAACAATAGTAATTGGGGCCTAGTGTGGTTGTGTACGTGTGATATACATACACTTTTTTGGGATCATATTTTCTATTCCGCTATTTAATCAAAAACCTTTGGGGATCAGTTAAATTGGGGGATAGTCTGTGTTGGTACGTGTGAGAGAGATCCACCTTTCCAAGTTGTTGGGGTTCATCTCATACTTCTGAAGGTTTGAGGGTGCTGCCTGTTCCATACTCCCCCTACTCCTAGCCTTTTAGGGGTACAAACAATAGTAATTGGGGCCTAGTGTGGTTGTGTACGTGTGATATACATACACTTTTTTGGGATCATATTTTCTATTCCGCTATTTAATCAAAAACCTTTGGGGATCAGTTAAATTGGGGGATAGTCTGTGTTGGTACGTGTGAGAGAGATCCACCTTTCCAAGTTGTTGAGGTTCATCTCATACTTCTGAAGGTTTGAGGGTGCTGCCTGTTCCATACTCCCCCTACTCCTAGCCTTTTAGGGGTACAAACAATAGTAATTGGGGCCTAGTGTGGTTGTGTACGTGTGATATACATACACTTTTTTGGGATCATATTTTCTATTCCGCTATTTAATCAAAAACCTTTGGGGATCAGTTAAATTGGGGGATAGTCTGTGTTGGTACGTGTGAGAGAGATCCACCTTTCCAAGTTGTTGGGGTTCATCTCATACTTCTGAAGGTTTGAGGGTGCTGCCTGTTCCATACTCCCCCTACTCCTAGCCTTTTAGGGGTACAAACAATAGTAATTGGGGCCTAGTGTGGTTGTGTACGTGTGATATACATACACTTTTTTGGGATCATATTTTCTATTCCGCTATTTAATCAAAAACCTTTGGGGATCAGTTAAATTGGGGGATAGTCTGTGTCGGTACGTGTGAGAGAGATCCACCTTTCCAAGTTGTTGGGGTTCATCTCATACTTCTGAAGGTTTGAGGGTGCTGCCTGTTCCATACCCCCCCTACTCCTCATCTAGCCTTTTAGGGGTACAAACAATAGTAATTGGGGCCTAGTGTGGTTGTGTACGTGCGAGATACATACACTTTTTTTGATCATATTTCCTATTCCGCTATTCAATAAAAACCTTTGAGGATCAATTGAATTGCGGGATAGTCTGTGTCGGTACGTGTGAGAGAGATCCACCTTTCCAAGTTGTTGGGGTTCATCTCATACTTCTGAAGGTTTGAGGGTGCTGCCTGTTCCATACCCCCCCTACTCCTCATCTAGCCTTTTAGGGGTACAAACAATAGTAATTGGGGCCTAGTGTGGTTGTGTACGTGCGAGATACATACACTTTTTTTGATCATATTTCCTATTCCGCTATTCAATAAAAACCTTTGAGGATCAATTGAATTGCGGGATAGTCTGTGTCGGTACGTGTGAGAGAGATCCACCTTTCCAAGTTGTTGGGGTTCATCTCATACTTCTGAAGGTTTGAGGGTGCTGCCTGTTCCATACCCCCCCTACTCCTCATCTAGCCTTTTAGGGGTACAAACAATAGTAATTGGGGCCTAGTGTGGTTGTGTACGTGCGAGATACATACACTTTTTTTGATCATATTTCCTATTCCGCTATTCAATAAAAACCTTTGAGGATCAATTGAATTGCGGGATAGTCTGTGTCGGTACGTGTGAGAGAGATCCACCTTTCCAAGTTGTTGGGGTTCATCTCATACTTCTGAAGGTTTGAGGGTGCTGCCTGTTCCATACCCCCCCTACTCCTCATCTAGCCTTTTAGGGGTACAAACAATAGTAATTGGGGCCTAGTGTGGTTGTGTACGTGCGAGATACATACACTTTTTTTGATCATATTTCCTATTCCGCTATTCAATAAAAACCTTTGAGGATCAATTGAATTGCGGGATAGTCTGTGTCGGTACGTGTGAGAGAGATCCACCTTTCCAAGTTGTTGGGGTTCATCTCATACTTCTGAAGGTTTGAGGGTGCTGCCTGTTCCATACCCCCCCTACTCCTCATCTAGCCTTTTAGGGGTACAAACAATAGTAATTGGGGCCTAGTGTGGTTGTGTACGTGCGAGATACATACACTTTTTTTGATCATATTTCCTATTCCGCTATTCAATAAAAACCTTTGAGGATCAATTGAATTGCGGGATAGTCTGTGTCGGTACGTGTGAGAGAGATCCACCTTTCCAAGTTGTTGGGGTTCATCTCATACTTCTGAAGGTTTGAGGGTGCTGCCTGTTCCATACCCCCCCTACTCCTCATCTAGCCTTTTAGGGGTACAAACAATAGTAATTGGGGCCTAGTGTGGTTGTGTACGTGCGAGATACATACACTTTTTTTGATCATATTTCCTATTCCGCTATTCAATAAAAACCTTTGAGGATCAATTGAATTGCGGGATAGTCTGTGTCGGTACGTGTGAGAGAGATCCACCTTTCCAAGTTGTTGGGGTTCATCTCATACTTCTGAAGGTTTGAGGGTGCTGCCTGTTCCATACTCCCCCTACTCCTCATCTAGCCTTTTAGGGGTACAAACAATAGTAATTGGGGCCTAGTGTGGTTGTGTACGTGTGATATACATACACTTTTTTTGGATCATATTTTCTATTCCGCTATTCAATAAAAACCTTTCTAGGGCAAGATCTTAAATTACAGAAATATGAGGAGACCGTCAAATAAGGGCCGTGGCCTGGGTCGTGGTGCTGCTGGTAGAGCTCCTGTTGCAAGGAGAGGACATGGTCGATCTGTGCCAGCTACACGCACAAGTGAAACACCTTCCTCAAGTGTGAGTAGGCGACAGAACCTGCATCAGTATTTGGTAGGGCATCAAACGCCCCTAGAAGTGATGAGGCCAGAACAAGTTGAGGCGATAGTAGATTGGTTTGCTGCTGACAGTGCCTCCAGTTCCTTCACATTGTCTCCCACCCAGTCTACTGCAGAAAGGTCAGAGTTGGCACCTGCAGCCAATGTCCAACCGTCTTTCACCTCACCCCCTTGCAAATCAGGCCAGCAGTCTGAGCCCCAAGCCATACAGCAGTCTCTTATTCTTTTTGAGGACTCTGTCAGCAGGGTTTCCCAGGGCCATCCACCTAGCCCTGCCCCAGAAGTGGAAGAGATTGAGTGCAGCGATGCCCAACCACTTATTTCTCAAGATGAGTACATGCAAGGATCATCGCAGCACGTCTCCGATGATGACGAAACGCAGGTGCCAACTGCTGCGGCGTTCAGCATTGTGGAGACCGACAAGGAGGGCAGGGGTGAAGACTGGGTGGAAGATGATGTGGAGGACGATGAGGTCCTCGACCCCACATGGAATGAACGTCATGCAGGTGAACTGAGTAGTTTGGAGGAAGAGGCGGTGGTCGCACAGAGCCACCAGCACAGCAGAAGAGGGAGCAGGGTGCAGAAGCGGAGCGGCCGTGCCCTAGACACTACGCCCGCTACTGCCCAACGCAGCAAGGGAACGAGCGCACCAAAGTCAGCTCAAAGGAGTTCTCTAGCGTGGAAGTTCTTTAGAAAATGTGCTGATGACAGGACACGAGTGGTTTGCACCCTGTGCAATCAGAGCTTGAAGCGAGGCATGAACCTTCTCAACCTGAGCACAACCTGCATGATCAGGCATCTAAGTGCAAAGCACGAGCTGCAGTGGAGTACACACCTTCAAAACCAAGAAACGTCTCTGGCTCATCCTGCTTCCTCTTCTGCTGCAGTCTCGGCCGCTCCAGCCACATCTGTAGTGATACCGGCACCTGCCAACCCGCAAACAGACGATCTGTCAGCAACACCACCACCTGGGTCACCAACAACCATCTCCACAATGTCCCGTGGAAGCGTTCAGCTTTCCATCTCCCAAACACTTGAGAGGAAGAGGAAGTACCCCCCTACCCACCCGCGATCCCTGGCCCTGAATGCCAGCATTTCAAAATTATTGGCCTTTGAAATGCTGTCATTCCGTCTGGTGGAGACGCACAGTTTTAAAAACCTTATGTCGGTGGCTGTCCCACAGTACGTCGTGCCCAGCCGCCACTACTTTTCCAGGCAAGCCATCCCTTCCCTGCACAACCAAGTGGGGGAAAAAATCAGGTGTGCACTGCGCAACGCCATCTGTGCCAAGGTCCACCTAACTACGGATACGTGGACCAGTAAGCACGGTCAGGGGCGTTATATCTCCCTAACGGCACACTGGGTAAATGCAGTGGCGGATGGGCCTGAGGCGGATAGCAATTTGGCGCATGTCCTTCCACCACCGAGGATTGCAGGGCGCTTCAGTTTGCCTCCTGTTCCTAACTCCTCCTACTCCGCTTCCTCATCCTCTACCGCCTCCTCATCCGGACAGCGTAACACCTTCACCACCAACTTCAGCACGGCCAGGGGTAAACGACAGCAGGCAGTTTTACAACTTGCCTGTTTGGGGGACAAACCACACACCGCGCAGGAGTTGTGGAGGAGCATGGAACAGCAGACAAATGAGTGGTTGCTGCCAGCGAGCCTCAAGCCCGGCCTGGTGGTGTGCGATAACGGGCGAAATCTCATAGCAGCTCTGGGCCTAGCCGGTTTGACGCACATCCCTTGCCTGGCGCATGTGCTGAATTTGGTGGTGCAGAGGTTCCTTAAAAACTACCCCGATATGTCAGAGCTGCTGCAGAAAGTGCGGGCCGTTTGTGCGCACTTTCGGCGTTCTCACCCTGCTGCTGCTCGCCTGGCAGCGCTGCAGCGTAACTTCGGCCTTCCCGCTCACCGCCTCATATGTGACGTGCCCACAAGGTGGAACTCCACCTTGCACATGCTGGAAAGACTGTGCGAGCAGCAGCAGGCCATAGTGGAGTTTCAGCTGCAGCACGCACGCGTGAGTCGCTCTGCGGAACAGCACCACTTCACCACCAATAACTGGGCCTCCATGCGAGACCTGTGTGCCTTGTTGCGCTGTTTTGAGTACTCCACCAACATGGCCAGTGGCAATGACGCCGTTCTCAGCTTAACTATCCCACTTCTATGCCTCCTTGAAAAAACAATTCGGGCGATGATGGAAGAGGATGTGGCACAGGATGAGGAGGAGGAGGAGGATGAAGAGGTAACATTTCCAAGGCTTTCAGGGCAGTCATTCACAAGGGGCTCCGAGGGTGGGTTCCTGCACACGCAAACGCCAGGGACGCAATTGTCCAGCAGGGGCACAGTTCTGGAGGATGAGGAGGATGAGGAGGAGGAGGAGCTGGAGGAGGAGATGGAACCATGTTCACAGCAGGGTGGCACCCAGGCCAGCTCATGGCCATCACTGGTGCGTGGCTGGGGGGATACAGAGGACACGGACCATACACCTCCCACAGAGGACAGCCTTTCGTTGCCTCTGGGCAGCCTGGCACACATGAGCGATTACATGCTGCAGTGTCTCCACAACGACCGCCGAGTTGCCCACATTCTAACTTGTGCTGATTACTGGGTGGCCACGCTGCTGGATCCCCGTTACAAGGACAACGTACCGTCCTTAATTCACTCACTGGAGCGCGATCGCAAGATGCGCGAGTACAAGCGCACGCTGGTAGACGCCATGCTGCTGGCATTCCCATCTGACAGCGGGGCCACAGTGGAAGCACAAGGCAGAGGAGGAGGAGGAGGAGGTCGCCAACGCAACCAGGGCACCGCCAGCACCTCAGAAGGCAGGGTTAGCATGGCCGAAATGTGGAAAAGCTTTGTCAGCACGCCACAACAAACAGCAGCACCAGCAGCTCAGATGGAACGTCTTAGCAGGAGGCAGCATTTTACCAACATGGTGGAGCAGTATGTGTGCACACGCCTACATGTAGTGAATGACGGGTCTGCCCCCTTCAACTTCTGGGTCTCCAAATTGGGCACATGGCCTGAGCTTGCCCTTTACGCCTTGGAGGTGCTGGCGTGCCCTGCAGCCAGTGTATTATCTGAACGGGTATTTAGCACGGCTGGGGGCGTTATAACAGACAAGCGCAGCCGCCTGTCCAGAGACAATGTGGACAAGCTCACGTTCATTAAAATGAACCAGGCATGGATCCCACGGGACTTTTCCGTACCTTATGCAGAATAGCAATGGATACCGACCTTACCCACCCATTGTTCCATTTTTGCTCTTTCTCACTCTTTTGGGGTGTACCCTCATTTAAAATTTGTGAAAAGAAGCAGTGTTGGCTACCTCGTCCTCCTCCTCAGGGCCAGATTAATGTAGGGGCTATTGGAGCTGCAGCTCCAGGCCCCTACCTTTTATATAGGCCCCGGGTTGGCCATATTCACTGTTACCGCTCTTCTGTCACTTGTAAACACAGAAGTCTGGCTTCTATGCTCGCTTCCCCAGGCAGCACCCTCAGAACCTCCCCACACAGCGTGAAGGCCGGACAAGGAGGGACAGTTGGCGATGCATGGATGTGTTTATGGGCTTCAGAGACAGCATCCCATGTTGAATTAGGCATGCATGGCTGCACCCTTCCTCCTCTGGGTGCATGGCAAGGCACGGCCCTAAGGCCCTTCAAAATCCTCAGCACCAAGCCCATGATGCTGTTAATCCGGCCCTGGTCCTCCTCCACCGCCGCTTCCACCTACACCGCCCATAGGTGTGCGCAGCCTATTGCATTAAGGTGTGCACCCCAAAGTTGAAATACACATGCATGTGTTTGCCAGCAGGGAGAGTAATGTATCGGGGCCATGTACCTGTAGGCAAGGAGAAATAGAGCAGAGCAGGTCCCAGGGAGATCTTTCCCATCTCCTCACTGGCAATGCTATGTGCCCTAGGTGATTAGGGTGTGCCCAGGCACACCCAGCACACCCTGTGCGCACGCCTATGTCACCGCCACATCCACCACCACCTCAACCTCCCTCCTACTCCATATGGGCCTCGTCCTTCAGAGATGAAGAAGAACATTGTTTTATTTTTCTGTTTTTTTTGTTGTTTTAAGTTATTTCCCTATCCACATTTGTTTGCAGAGCACTTGCCATGCTCTTAATTACGTTTTGCTGCCATTTGCAGCACTCTAGCCCTTTCCTTTGGTGTTTTAGAGCCATTTTAGTGCCTTAAAGTTCGGGTCCCCATTGACTTCAATGGGGTTCGGTGTCCGGGAAAAGTTCGGTAAAAGTCCGGGACACGGACCCGGACTTTTTTTTAAAGTTCGGCCGAACCCGTCGAACACGGACATCTAGGTGTCCGCTCAACCCTACTAACTGACACTTTTGACACTTTATTGTATGCAACACATTGGTCATAGTGATTATTAAAAAAACGATGGGTTTATTATTTATCGATGATATTTTTTCTCTGCTATTTTTGTACTATTATTATTGAAAAACCTAATAAAGAATTATTGAATATAAAAAGATGATGAGTTTATGTTGTTTATTATGGCACATTTCTAAATAGCTGTTGCATTTTAAGCATATGACCTTGCACTGTATATATTTATCTATATGATATTGCTTGTATTATTAATAAAGATAAGCACTTAGCATTTAACCTGCACATAATAGCATGTAGAATATACTACTCATTTCATACATTAGACCTTTTTATAGTTAGCACTGCTCTTCACGTTTAAATTCATTACTTTAGTTATGTACAGAGGTACATTCTTGAGCAGCTGTTGGGTCCATTTGAATTTTAATAACTAGGTTTAAGTTGGACTTTGATGCTATTGTATATAATAAACAAAAGTATTTGCCACTCGTTTGCCATTCAAAACCAAATCAAAATTTGGTCATCTATGAATTTGTAGAACCAGGTCCCATTAACTATTCAATCTTTAATCGAGCTTCATTTACACGTCTTCTTTTCCGAACAGCCAGTGTCAGACAAATCTGATTTGAAATTGCCCATTAGGAAAGGGCAAATCATTATGAATGATTCACCTGCAAATTCCTATGGAAGACTTGCCACACTCACTCATATGTATTTCTACATATTTAAAATGGTTGATGTCCCATACATTCATTGCACATATGATCCCCTACAAATAAGGAATACAGCCCTAAAGCTGGACTGCAGGAAGACATAAAAAAATTATTTGGAAAAAGGTAAAGTGGTTTTAAAAACATGTTGTTTTTTTATCTTAACCATTGAGCTTACCCCCCTTCATGACTAGGCCGTTTTTGGCTATTCGGCACTGTGCTACTTTAACTAGATATTGTGCGGTCATGCAACACAGTACCCAAACAAAATTTATATAATTTTTTTCACACAAATAGAGCTTTCTTTTGGTGATATTTGATCATCAAAAGAAAGCTCTATTTGTGTGAAAAATTAAAAAAAAAACACATTTTATTTTTACTTTCTGCTATAAAACATATCCAATAAAAAGAAATCCAACTTCTTCATGAATTTTGTCCAAAATGTATTCCTGTTACATGTCTTTGATAAAAAAAAGAAATAAAAATCCCAATAAGTGTATAATAATTGGTTTGCATGAAAGTATTAGAACCCACAAACCATGGTATACAGTTTATACTGGAATTTTTATTTATTTTTATACTAGTAATGGCAGCAACCAGCAACTTATAGAGGGACTGCAGTGTGGCGGACAATCTGACACTAACTTACGCTGAGGGGAACTGACTAACTGCCACTGACATCCCTTAGTAACACTAATACAGTGATCAGTGCTAATAATATACACTGACACTGGCTTTATTAACATCTAGGGGCAATCAAAAAGTTAACTGTGTGCCTAACAAGTGTAAAATGTTTACTGTGTGCTGCTTTTACTAAGGGATGTGCTGGTTTTGATTCCCTGCCTTGCAGGAAAATAAAAACTGGCACATTGACGCTGTCAGGACAGAGCTCTGTGTTGTTTACAATTACAGAGCTCTGTCCTGTCATTCTCTCCGCCGATTGGTTGCTTCCGGCCATAAATCATTGGCTTGGACCTGCTGATCGCCTTGTGCCATAACAAATCACAGCACAGCCGGGGCTTCAGCCCCCCCCCTTCAGAAAAGACAGTGCGGTCATGCAACACAGTACCCAAACAAAATTTATATAACTCAAGCTTATATGTGACACTGTTTATAAGGAGACCCAAAACACTAGTTTCATTTAAAATATATTGCATAATTAAAACGGTTGTAAAGGTTTATTTTTTAATTAAAATAATAAACATGTTATACTTATCTGCTCCCTGCAATGGTATTGAGAGGGAGAGAGAGAAGACAAGCGCTGCTGCAGATAGGTACAGCGCTGGATCGAAAGAGAAGTAAGTATTTAAGGGTCGGCTGGGAGGAGCTGATCATGGTGCAATTTATACACTCACCTGCCACTTTATTAGGTGCACCTGTTTATTAGGTACACCTGTTTATTAGGTACATCTGTTTAATTGCTTGGTAGCACAAATTGCTAATCAGCCAATCACATGGCAGCAACGCAATGCATTTAGGCTTCTAGATGTGGGGTGTTTTTTTTTACTATAAACACAGAAAAATTACAGCAGAAAAAAGACCATCGAGTCCGTCGAGTCTGCTTGTTTTTTTTTTTTTTTCTTTTAATCATTTTTTTGCTATCACAAGGGATAAACAACATCCCTTGTGACAGCATAGGCCATTACAGGTCCTCTTAATGGAGAGATCTGGGGTCTATTAGACCCCAGATCTCTCCTCTGGCTTCCAATGCAGCCAATCAGACACAGATCAATCTGATCATCTGCTTTCCTGGCCGCTAATGGCCAGGTAAACAGAGAGGCAAAACTGGAAATGACAAAATTCTCCTCGTTTGCGGTTTCCAGGGTCACAGAGAGGGAGGGACAAGTCAGTTTCCCCTCTCTATACTATGCAGCTGTTGTTACCAGTTGGCTGGCTGCAAATGTTTTTGCTTGAAGCTGCAGGTATCTTTCTGATATATAAATATAAAATTAATACAGCGCTATCATCTCTTTCAATATAGTGACCTATGTGAAAGCATATGTCAAAATGTAGCTAAATCACAACATACCCCAAGTGAAATCAAAAAAAATATTCATATACAGGCATACCCCACTTTTAAGTACACAATGGGACCAGAGCATGTATTTAAAATGAAAATGTACTTAAAGTGAAGCAATACCTTTTTTCACTTCTCAATGCATGTGCTGCACTCCAATAGTCATTTACAGGCATAACTGATATAAATAAGGCATTCATAACTAAAATAAACACAATGTTGAAATAAAAATTGTAAGCTTACCCTCTCATGGTGTAGTAAGCTTACAAACTTGTATTTATTGAAGTTAAAAACGACATTCACATAGATCCAGATTAAAACAGTGAAATGCTTAGATTGCACAAGTTTCCAATCAAGAAAATGGCCTTACTCTGCTTTGTTCGGGTACATGATGATGTCACAAGCCAAAGCTCCACCCTATGCATATCGTCATCATAAGACGTCATCATCGAAATGCACAGGATGGAGCTTTGGCGTGTGACATCATCACGTACCCAAACAGAGTTGAGTGCAGCTATTTTCTCTGGAAACTTGTTTATCCAAACATTATGCTGTTTTTAATCTGAATCCATGTGAGTGTTATTTTTAACTTTAATAAATACAAGTTTGTAAGCTTACTACACCATGAGAGGGCTTTATTTCTTCCCTTGAGATACACCTTTTGGGAGAGTTACCGGTTGGCTGGCTGCAAATGTTTTTGCTTGAAGCTGCAGGTATCTTTCTGATATATAAATATAAAATTAATACAGCGCTATCATCTCTTTCAATATAGTGACCTATGTGAAAGCATATGTCAAAATGTAGCTAAATCACAACATACCCCAAGTGAAATCAAAAAAAATATTCATATACAGGCATACCCCACTTTTAAGTACACAATGGGACCAGAGCATGTATTTAAAATGAAAATGTACTTAAAGTGAAGCAATACCTTTTTTCACTTCTCAATGCATGTGCTGCACTCCAATAGTCATTTACAGGCATAACTGATATAAATAAGGCATTCATAACTAAAATAAACACAATGTTGAAATAAAAATTGTAAGCTTACCCTATTCGATTGTTATCACAAGGCCAGAGAAGCAGAGAGAATTTATTGTAGTAGGAGGCATGAAGGCATACAAGTATCTTCTGTGTCACAAGTCAAGTTTTCAAAAGCGAGACGCTTCCTTGCTGGGTGTATTTCAAGTAACAATTAGAGTAGGAGCAGGACTTGATGGTGATGTCAGAGCTGGAAATGGACTGGCAGGCATACAGGTATCTTTTGTTTCACAAGTCAAGTATTCAAAGGTGAGACACTTTCTTGCTGGCGAATTGGGTGTACTACAAGTAGCAATCAGAGTAGGAGCAGGACCTATTGGTGATGTAATTGCTGGAAATGGTCTGGCAAGCATACAGGTATCTTCTGTTTCAAAAGTCAAGTCTTCAAAGGCGAGAGACTTTCTTTCTGGAAAATTGGGTGTATTACAAGTAGCAATCAGAGTAGAAGCAGGACTTGATGGTGATGTCAGAGCTGGAAATGGACTGTCAGGCATACAGGTATCTTCTGTTTCACAAGTCAAGTCTTCAAAGGCGAGAGACTTTCTTGCTGGAAAATTGGGTGTATTACAAGTAGCAATCAGAGTAGAACTAGGACTTGATGGTGATGTCAGAGCTGAAAATGGACTGGCAGGCACACAGGTATCTTCTGTTTCACAAGTCAAGTCTTCAAAGGCCAGACACTTTCTTGCTGGCGAATTGGGTGTACTACAAGTAGCAATCAGAGTAGGAGCAGGACCTAATAGTGATGGCAGAGCTGGAAATGGACTGGCAGGCATACAGGCATCTTCTGTTTCACAAGTAAAGTCTTCAAATGCGAGACACTTTCTTGCTGGCAAATTGAGTATATTAAAAGTAGCAATCAGAGTAGAAGCAAGACTTGATGGTGATGTCAGAGCTGAAAATAGACTAAATAAATAATATAGTGCGCTAAAATGTGGAATAGTGTATGTAAAAATACTCTCCAAACAATATATAAATGAATAAGGTGTATAAACCAATCAAACAAGATGACAATAGGGATCTTTGGAAAAATAAAAATTCACAAATAAAGTTCATAAAGTCCTTTTGTGTAACATTCACACCAGTGTTTGAGTAAAGATCCCAATTCACAACAGGGGAACTTGTGACAGAAAAATGATATTTATAAACTGTGCAGGTGAATCCCAACACTTATCAGGTATTCCCCTTACCAGACGGGTGAAAATAAGGTGCAGTGAACTTTTCCAAGATAAATATTCTGTGCGGTGATAAAGAAAAACCAGCTCTGCCCACCTCGTGTGTGGTTAAGAGTAAATAGCCTCTTACCAGATGGATCAAGAAAAAGGTGCTTTTGTAGCCTTTGGGTCTCTTTCAATCACCAACAGCAGCATGTAATCCGAATGTTCCAGAAAAATGTATGGACCCCTGTGTAGCTCCGTGGAATAAGTTCCTTACCGGTGGTCACAGGTGATTCCCCAGAAATGAAAAAAGGGGGCCAATAGTGCATTATCCTTATAACTTTATTGAATAGAGACAAGAATCGCACTTACATTTTTGGGGAAAACATAAGCTCTTAGCAGGAACCCTGGTGGGCCGCCTGCAGTGCGGTCCGCGGATTGGTTAGTGACGGCGTGCCTCCTCCCTGACGCGTTTCCTCCGAGCGGACTTCTACCGAGATAGGAGGGATTTAGTTGCAGCTTTATTTTCATCCATATCAGCGCTCCCTTCACCATCACTGAAAATAGACTGTCAATTGATGATGATCTGGGATAAAAATGACTGTCAATCAATGTTGATGATCTGCGTGCTGATGGACTTTTAGAAAAGTAAGTGTCTATGGAGGTTTGAAGTGTAGCTCTCTTCTTTTTCCTGTATATTTCTTTTGTAGCAATATTTCCAGGCAATGGGCCTGACATGGGTCTGCCATTGTTACCAGTAACACTTCCAACACATTTAAGTTGAAAACCCAAGTGTGAGAGCTGAGACAATGACCATTCCGGCATCTTTGGTTGGTTTTGTTAATTTTGTAATGGGGATGGGAGAAGGAAATGAGTGGGATACTCCTCTGGCTCAACTAGGTTTAACTGGGACACTTTGTAGAAAAATGCCTGTTAACGCTGTTCTGACGGCAGCTGAATGCCGACCAACGCTTCCTGGTGCTTGAAAATACTGTTTTACTGAAAATGCTGAAACTTCGACTTTAACTTCGTGGTTAACTCAGAAGATCAAGGACTGTAGTAACACTTGACTCTTGGCACTCTGTCTAGCTCAAAAGTCCTGCAAATGGCTCCCTCTAGCCCTTCATTGACTGAGGTAGCTCCTTGTAACTGCTTGTGCTGCTGCAACCCTTAACACTGCACGCTGTACACTTGACTCTTCAGGGCCCAACCGGTGGCACCGCCTCTACACTTTCAGGGTCCTCTCACTAGGCACCCCCTCTGACACTTCAGGGTCCTCTCTCTAGGCACCCCCTTGACACTAGCTGACTCCTGGATCCCTGGGACCTTCACCGGAGTGGTCCCTCTACACTAGGCAGACCCTCAGGGGCAATTCAAAGTACTCATGGACTTGGCATGCTTTCCTGGAACTGAACCCCTCTATCTCCACTGGTCCTCGGCACACCAGATCCTCGCTGCAGCTCAGCTCAGCTCTCTCTCTCTGGACTCTCAGGCAGCCACCCGAGACACCTGACCCTTCTGACAGGAGGAGAGACAGCCGTACCCTCCCTCCTGGGACTCTGCCTACCGCCAAAGACACTGCACCATGCATTCCCCTCAGACTTATACCCACTCCCAGAATCCTGTGCGGCAGAGTCTGCCTTTCTGGGGTAGATACAGGACTGAATGTGCCACTGATTGCGTTTCCTCCACTGCCCAATGAGAGCCCTTCTCATGGAGCCAGTGGGGAGACTCCCCTCTCAGCAGCCACACCTGGGAGACATGACAGCCCAGCTGAAAATCATGACCCTGCTGTTAGGCAGCCAAGGCCCACTATACTTTTGTCTAGCACCTATCTTGTAGGGTGCTACACTTTGTACTGGCATAAACCCCTGAAATGTTAGCATTGACTTTAGAACCTCTTTCAAAATCCCTATCATGCTTTTCAAAAAGAGCCATGGCACTATCAAAAAGATGGAAAGCTTCAAAGATAATTTTTGTAGTTAGGCTTTCAGGCTGCTCAATGATCTCAACCTCATCCTGCACATCTTATCTCTCCTTTTTAAGTTCTAGAAGATCTTCATTGATGAGGGGCTCAGTGTGGGACAC